>NC_136408.1:79962788-80000288 GCF_051521515.1 Lactuca serriola | reverse complement strand
ATATTAAGAATATTAAATATAACATTAGAATCTTATGTAATATAAGTTCATTTTATATGTTATAACACAATTTAGAATATTACAAGTTAATATAAGAATACTCCATATAATTTTATAATATTATGTATCAATTAACAACATATTAGTAAATACTGTAACCTTGTGATATATTTTTTATAATACAAACTTGAAATTTGGTTTTTAATCTATTAGGTTTTTAGAATATGTTTCAACTTCCAGAGAAAAGTTTGATATTTATCCTAAAAGTATTCATTTCATTTTATAAACTTACATGTTTCTCATTTGTTTAAAAAGTTTATTAGGCTAGGTTGCTACATATTATTTGGTTTCCTACACACTCAAAGGGAATGATAGTCTGAATTAGAATGTTTCAGCTTATAATATAATATTACATCATATTACAATCTTTAAGATTATTACATATTAACATTATAAACTTTTCTTTTCTATAAATCAATTTTTTTTCTATAGACTATTCTATATATTCCTATAAAACTATAAATTGTAAATTCAGAGTATTACATAATATTTCATATAATATTAGAATCTTACATAATGTAAGTAATTGTACACATTACAACATAATTTTAGAATACTATGCTTAAATTTCATAATATTAAAAATAAATTCATAATATTACATATTAACAACACATTATAAAAATACTTAATATTTTTAATAATTAGATTAGTATCATATCTTTGAGTATTAAAAAGCCAAAATTTAATTATACATTATTGTATTAAAATATCTTGCATATAACTTAGAATGTCACAAAATATTATTATATTAAAATATTCTACATATAGATTATAAAAACCTATAACCATTTTTTATTATATTATAAACATCATACATCACAAACTACAACATTCTAATGATTTTAAGCATCATACACTCTACTTATAAAATTTACCTTGAATAGTGACTTAAATTCTAAAAAAGACATAAACATCAATTGACGATAACAAACAACACATAAAATTATTCTATTAGAATATTATACATATACTTATTATAACATAAAACATACAATATTATTCTGATGAAATATTTTACATAGTGACTTTAATTTTAAACTCATCTAATATGTGAAAAATATTACTACCATTACACGACATAAACTACAAAATTACATGTATTATCATTTAAAACATAACTATTGTTCAACCACAATATTGTTTTATTAAATATTCACCAATCTTCAAACATTCAAACCATAACTATTATTTGATCACTTGATGAGCTATCTGATGAGGCACCATGAACTACAGATTTTTATAGACCTTGTCGTACATTCTTTTCTTTAGGATCAAAAACTCATTTTCCCTAGATTTGGTAATTTCGTTATCTTATCTGCATCAAAAAAAATAAACCATACTTTTGTTAAAACAATAAAGTAGGATATAAACAATAATTTTTTAAAAATGTTCTAAACATGTTGTTTCCAACTAAATGCACTTTGTTTAAAATCATATATTACACATTACTTAACAAAAATGTTCAAAACAAGTTATTTCAACAAAATTATGATGTCTAAAATAATATATTACATATTACTTAACAAAATTTTTGAAAGAAAGTTGTTTCCAACAAAAATCAAAATGTCTGAAATTAGAATATGATATATAATTTTAAAATATTTCACATAACTGCATAGTATATCAAATGTTCTTTGAATATTACACATTACTTCATGAAAACGTTCAAATCAAACAGTTTAAACAAAATCAGAATATTTAGATAGCAAAACCCATATCACTCTATTTGTACTACATCTTCCAATTAAATAATACAATAACATTTGAACTTAGATTATACTAATAAGAATACGTAGAATATTAAAATTGAAAAAACCTTTTTACTAAATTTATACCTGAAGATAAATAATTAACATAATACCTGAAATAACTCACATATGGTGCTCACTCGAATCATAATGTTACTTTGTTTGAGAACTTTCTTTGAATCCTTTATCCTCAACTTTTTGGTATTGAATTTTCTGAAAATCTGAAATTCATAGCTAAACCTGTTGACAATAAAACTACATCATAAATGTAAAAGAATTCAAAAAAACAGTTAGAATTCAATGTTATAAAACACTATATCATCTAATGAAATAAAGTTATGAAGTAACATATGACATCATATTAGAATAGCCAGAATATAAACTTATGAAACATCAGATTAATAAACTTTTCTTTAATATCCAAATAAGCAGCAAAATAGCAATAACATCTAAGATTATATTATAGTTCAGACACCTATAACATCTTAGAAAATTCTAAAATTCATAGCAAAACCTATATACAACAAACCTATATCATAAACTCTAAAGAAATCGTAAATAATTAGACTTCAATGTTATAAAACACTATATCATATAATAAAATAAAGTTATGAACTCACATATGAAATCATATAAGAATACCTAGAATATCAACTTATGAAACATCAACTTATTAAACTTTTTTTTAGAATATCAACTAATAAGCAAAATAACAATAACATATCAGATTAAATTATAGTCCAAACACTTGTAAAAAATCTAGAAAAAAAATTATATGATGTTATAAATTAATTGTTAAATGTAGTTAGAGTACAAAATTTCATAAAAAATGCTTCATAAATTATAATCGTTGAATAATCATAATCAAAATCCAGGATAACTCAAGAGCATGTAGAATACAAATGCTTGAATTGTTGTTGATTTATAAATCAAAATAACTATATCATAAACCCTAACTACGTAAATCGAAATAATTTTATTACCAAGTTATAGTCGAAATATATAAAAAATGAATACATGGTTTGTGAATTGGAGAATGATCAGGTGTATAATCCGAATATGAATCGATAGAATGAAGCATTTCTATGACCGGTTTAGTGTTTATCGTGATGAAATTTGAAACAAATTATAATAACGAAAAACGTGTTGATTCAGAAATAGATGAAAATTGAGCTTGGCGATTATGTTTTCTAGGGTTTTGAATTTTTACAAAAACACATAATAGCAAGCATAATATATATAATTTTATATTAAAACACACATTTCAATTCATAGACTAACAAGATACCATGTAATAACATTTCAGAATATCTAGAATATTTTACTAGAACATACATTTTAATAATTAGAATAGTTAAAATTTAGCATAATAACAATCAAGAATATATAAAATAAATATCAATCTAAAATATACATAGTATTCAACTAAAACATACATTATACTTCATATAAGAATTAAAATATCACATAAAAACATTCCAGAATATATAGACTTTTGTGGAATTATAAAAGTTTATGTTTTGCAAAGTGGAGATTCATCATGTATATAATCAGAATATGATTGTGTAGAATGAGACATTTTTGTGATCATTTTAGTGTTTTGTTGTGATGAATATGAAACAAACTAACTTAAATTAACTACAAACATCAAATATTAGTAACATTCTAAAGCTTTATAACATACAAGAGATTCAATTAAATACCAAATCAAAAGATTAAAGTGATAATCCATTGATTAATATAAATCAAAATCATATACAAATCAGAATCATATAAGAACATTTGGAATACTAACATATCAACCCATATTATACAGATTTAGTACCAGGTCATGTCATTAATCAACAAATCTACTTCTAAAATCAAATTTATAATTCATCAAATAAGCAAATCCCATATTATTAAGACATTACAAGCAGATAAAACCTAATTTATCAATTATTGAAACCTAAAATACCTGCAATAGATGTAATTTCCTCATGTTCTGGATCTTTTAAGTCATCAGGGGAAGTTTTTTGTATGAAAACTTACATCTGAAGCCTTTGATTGAGAATCAACTACTTCTGACGTATCATCACACAAACCAGAGCTAAAATTAGAATCAATTTTAGCAAAATGAGCCACGATTAATGCTCGATTAGAAAAAAGATCTTCAAATTGGTGTACCCGAGCTTTGATTTGGTTGAATGAAATCATAGTTTTTAGGATAAGAATCAGAATCAATTTCTTTGTGTTTTATTGAGAGATTGGAAAGAAAATTTAATCATGAACGAACTTTGAATCGATGAAAGCAAAATGTAATCACGATTCAACATCAAAATATGAATCAGAACATTGAAAATCAAAATGATAGTGAATCATAATCGATTTTTAGGGTTTTAACGAGAAGAAATTAGAATATTTTAACTGAAAATCACCCATAGATATAAAATCAAGAAGAAATTATAGTATTATACATCACCTGGATTAACTCTAGATGCAAAATCTGAATCCGATTCCGAATGACCCATTTGTTGTAAAACCAAGCTTCAATTTCGTTTGATTCAAGAATGTTGATGCTCGAGAACTTGATCCGAATTTATGATTAATCTAAAACAAATTTATGAACGAAGCAGAAGATGTCGATGATCGATATTTGTATCAAATGGGTTTTAGTGTTCATATCTAGGGTTTTTAGGAAGAATACATAGTGTTTTTGTGTGCTGAACAAAAAAGAATGCAAAATTCCATTCTTGCCCCTCCATGTCTTGATCTAATCCCAAAGTTCCATTAATTTACAAAAATGTCACCGCCTATTTTATGCTTTAATCTAAATTAATATCAGCCTTTGATTATTCAAGATGAGTGGTCTAGATTTGGCCTCCCGTCTCACAAAATCTAGTGGTCTCACATGAACCTAACTCTCTCTCTCTCTCTCTCTCTCTCTATATATATATATATATATATATATATATATATATATATATATATATATATATATACGTAAAGGTTCATTTGAGACCACCTATATTTTGTGAGACATGGAGACCAAATCTTAGCCTTTGGTCAAAACTAATCTTGTGGCTCATAAAAAAACATGATTAACACTAATTAATCTAACTGATTAGTTAATTAGGGGTAGATTAGTCTCTAGGTTAAATTTAAGATGATTAAATATAATGTTAACGTCATTCACTTCATCAAAAATCATCTACTTGGATTCTTCTACTAAGATATTTACTAGATTAATATTCCTTATTCTCCAGTTCAATCTGGTCGATCTTCTATCTCCTTAATTCTTCCATTCTTCATTCTTCTACATCCCCAATTGATAATCTGAGTGATTGAGGTTCCTGTTCATCTATCGACACCAACAACTCATTACAAGATTGTTATCGATTTTAGCTCTATGATCATCGATTTCATCTAAGGTAGAGGTTCAAGTGTTCAGACGATTTCTACTAATGTTCATCTTCAACAATTACTATCCATCTTTAAAACTGTGATTTTTACTCTACTTCAAGCTTCAATTTTAATTTCAGATCATTGATTTTTAACCATTCATCAATATCTGCAATCGATCATCAACTGATATCGATATCCATCAGATTGATGATTCGAGTTTTACTCTCAAATCAGGTGTTTTAGCAATTTAAATTCATCTTAGATCTATTATCATACCGGTTATTTGATTTCAACCATTGATTAGCAATTTAAAGCTTTCAGTTTTTTCTGCCATTGAAGAGAAGCAAGAAAAAACAAAGTATCTTCGAATTATATTGTGCTTATTCTATAAAATCAATAAGGTATGTACATAACTATTATTGTTATTGAGCCAATTCTCGTACATTATACATGCACTCTAGCTGTTTGAATAAAGTCCTGAATGAATAAAGAGTATGATGTAGAGTTTAATATATCATTCCTTCCTTCCTACCCTTAAACTTTGTTACTATTTAATGATATTGACCCCAAATTCCAAGATGATTTTTCTTAAATTAGTGATGACTGGTGTACTTTTTTTTGTCAGTGATTAAAGGACATACAACTATTATCAATGCAAATGTTCAGTGTATATGTTGGAAGAAATATATCATCCATATCTTGTAACCATTAATTAATGATGAGAACTTTAAGAAGTATATTGACATGTTGGTTTCAATGGTGCTTGTTCTATAAAGAGTTAAAGTGGCTAAGTAGTTTATGGATGATGAAGACTTGGTTCATCTTTGGAATCGAAATATGTAATGAGGATGTTGGTTTAATTTACTCCATGCACTCTCCTTATTTCTTTCTTGATGAAATTGTTCTCCATATTTGTGCAACTTTAAACATAGTTATTGCATCAGATATATATCCCAATACCCAACATATCTCTTTCATAGTGTAAAGTGGTATATACAGTTATGAAATTAGCTACAACTTTCATGTTTTATTTCTATCATTAAAAATTTTTAGGTAAACCTTGAATGGAACTATAGAGAATGTGGCTCTATAATAATTTCTTGGAGAGTCTCATTTTATGTAGTGGGATGTTGTAAATTTGTTTATATTTTGCTTTTTTTGGTTTCAAGTGATGTATTTGAGGTAATTTAATAAAATGATAACACTATATTCTAAGTTTTATTTTTACATCGGTATTTACAAATAAATTGTGCATTATTTTAATTTCTTACCTATGTATTGTTATATTCTAGTTTGATATTTGATGTTAATATAATCATTTTGTGTTACATTCTATTTAGAATGTTCTACAAATACAGACAACCTATAACATTATACTATAAGAATTGTAACTTGAATATAGACAACCTAATTAAATTATTCTATTAAAATGTTATGTAAATTCGAAATATTACGTATAATATTAGAATATTATGTAATATAAGTTCATTTTATATGTTATAACACAATTTAGAATATTACACTTTAATATCAAAATATTCCATACAACATAAAATTAGAATACTACGCTTAAATTTCATAATATTACATATAATTTTATAATATTCTATGTTAACAACATATTATAAAAATATTGAATATTTTGAATAGCTAGATTAATATCATATCATTGAGCATTAAAAAGGCCAAAATTTAATTAGGCATTATTGTATTAAAATATTTTGCATATAACTTACAATGTCATAGAATATTATTCTATTAAAATATTCTACATATAGATTATAAAAAAATACAACATATAATATTATTCTATTAGAATATTATACACATATATACTACTTTCATTTAATAAATCAACTTATTCAAAGGGTAACCTATAACATTATTCTATTAGAATATTATATTATATATATATAATATATATATATATATATATATATATATATATATATATATATTAAATTTATGAAAACTTATAACATATAACATACTTATATTAGAATATTCTATGTATACATATTATTTTCATGTAAATAAATGAACTTATTTAAAAAATTCTAGAACTTTATTTTATTAGATTATAAACATCATACATCATAAACTACAACATTCTAATAATTTTAAACATCATACAGTCTACTTATAAAATTTACCTTGAATAGTGACTTAAATTCTAAAAAAAGACATAAACATTAATTGACGATAACAAACAACACATAAAATTATTTTATTAGAATATTATACATATACTTATTATTACATAAAGCATATAATATTATTCTGATAGAATATTTTACATAGAGAATTTAATTTTAAAGTCGTGTAATATGTTAAGGATATTACTACCATTACATGACATAAACTGTTAATTCTAAAAAAGACATAAACATCAATTGACGATATCGAACAACACATCAAATTATTCTATTAGAATATTATAAATATAGTTATTATAACATAAAACGTACAATATTATTCTAATAGAATATTTTACATAAAGACTTTACTTTTAAACTCGTCTAATATGTGAAAGATTACATGTATTATCATTTAAAACATAACTATTGTTCAACCACAATATTGGTTTATTAAATATTCACCTATCTTCAAACCTTCAAACCATAACTATTGTTTACCAAACATTCAACGTACATGTTATTCAAAAATAGAAAATATAGCCAATATTCAAAGAGAAAAAGACTCTAAATTCATTAACCATTAAATTTCTACAAATATTTTATCAATTAGATTAACAATCTTCATTTCACTGCATCACTTCCTGCACCAAGTTAAGATGCTTTAGTCAGTTAGATTTTGCAAATTCCTTAGCTTCTTTAATTAGTTTAGGTGATCATTCAATTTGGTTGCATCATGAAAAGTAGAATCAATGTAAACAAATATTTACTAGAACAAAATACCCAGAATATACAAACTACAATCAAGTAATAACAAAAATCAAACGGTTTGTAATATTTTAAGAATTTCATTCACCACCACACATCTCCAAACTTCCATCAATTCTATTTTTAGATACCTTATGCTTTCTTTTTCCATCAATCTCTTCCCTTTGTCATATACCAAGTTTCTTAATCAAGATTTTCAAATGCATCAAAACATATATCATAACTTTATTAACACAAAAAAACTAAAACAAATGCATCATTTGGTAACCTCATAAAAATAAAATATAAAAATATGTACATTCTAAGAATAATCAACATCGTGAAAAGAAGAATATAACACTTAATAATATGTTAACTTAGAGTATTTATATCAAATATCCATACACATTAATGTGTTTAATGTTATACCTTGTCCTTTATTTCTCATTCTGATAAAAATCTATCAATTGAACTATCATTGTTTTCTTAGTTTTAATTTTAACAACATATTTTGCTCTTGATTTAGTCATTCTTGTCATTTGATCTGCATCAAAACATACATCATGCTTTTCTTAGAACAAATACTAGAATATTCACACTAAATACCATAAACCAAAATAATACGTGAATTGATCTATTAAATACTTCACAAAAAACTAGAGTATTGTTATTATAAAGTGTAAACTACATTCTAATAATAATCAACATCATAGACTCTCCAAATAAAATATAAAGAACTTTTCTTTGAATTGTACGTTAAGTTATGATAAAATAAAATCTAGAGTATTATAATATTAACATTATTAATCATATACTTCATTTCAATAATAATAAATATCATACATTCTCCTAATAAAGTATAAAGAACTGTTCTTTGAATAATACATCAAGTTATGATAAAAAATATATATAGAATGTTAGAATGTGCTACATAAAGACATTAACTTAACACAATAAAGTCATTCGTGTATGAATTAGTTCTGATTTATCAAAGTAAACAGTAACATCTTATTAATCAATAAAATAATACCCGAAAGCAAATTATGAAGTAACACCTAACTTTACAAATCAGAATACCTAGAATATTATGTTACCGAACACTATTTTACTAATATTTTTAATCGATCATCAAAATAATCAAACAAAGTAACATATGGATCAAATTAAGGAGTACCATATGACTTATCAAACTATCACGTAATAACAATTCATATTTTGAAATATATAGGATTCTATATTGCATGGAAGTTCAAGGTTTATAAAGAAGTGCAAGGTCTTTAACTGGTGAAAATATGTAGAATATGATATCACACATTCAATTCAATACAGATTTTAGAAATTAATCATCAGTTCGCAATCTGTTTAGCAAAGGATTGTGATGTACATGACAAATTGGGAGAAAGAGTTAAAGAATAAGAATACATATTCAAAATATATATAATATTATACTAACATATGCAAAATACTGCACACACCACAGAAAATATACAGAAGATATAGAATATTATATTAACATATGTAGAATACTATCCGTTCCACATTACAATTTATAAAATAATTGGAATATCACATATTCATATTTTAAAATATCTGACATACTGTGCTTCATGGAAGTGCAAGGTTTATGTAGAATTACAAGGTGTTTAATTGGTGCAAATATGTAGAATATGATACTAAAATATGTAGAATATTATGCATTCTCATTAAAAATTCATAGAATCGGTAGAATATTTGACATTCAAATTTCAAAATGTGAAGAAAGCTATATAAAAAAAGATATATCATGGTTTATTCACTTTTCCTTTGACTTCTTTGACACAAAAAAATAGTTATTTGGAGTAGATATGAAGTGAAGTAAAAAAAAAGATTTTATATGAGAATTAGAACCTGAATCTGATTATGTTAAACCAGGTATTCTTGAGATCTTGATCCGATTTCTTTGATTCTGTAATGCTATGTGATTGAAAGCTTGATTAAGGAACATAATCAAAATCACAAAGTTGAAAATATGAAT
Source organism: Lactuca serriola (assembly GCF_051521515.1). Lineage (NCBI taxonomy): Eukaryota > Viridiplantae > Streptophyta > Magnoliopsida > Asterales > Asteraceae > Lactuca > Lactuca serriola. Next base: position 79,990,198 of record NC_136408.1, on the reverse strand, counting down.
CATAGTGAAAAAGAGGATTTTTAGGGTTCTTCCATTGCAAATCTCTCTTGTAATCAGAATGAGAGTAATCAAAATGTTTAAGCATGAGAAGAATCTAATTGTTGAAATAAAAACTTAATCTCAATTTAACAGTTCTTCAATCAAACTGTAGATCAGGAAAAAAAGGATATATAGTGTTCATTGAGGTGGAGGGTTTTGTACATGAGAAAAACGATGAAAGGTTTGAATCATGATACAGACAAATTATACTATTATACGTTACATGGAATGAATTAATTTGCATCCATTTGTTGGGATAAGAAATTGGGATTGCTTTTGATTCAGGATCAATTGATGCTCGAGCGATTTCAAAATCAAAATCAGAATGAAAGGTTGATAAAATCAGAGCGTTTAAATGTAAATCTGAAGGAAACAAAAGATGTTGATAATCGAGATTGAATCAAACAGTTTTTATTGTTCGTATCGAGATTAGGGTTTTATGAATCAGAATGAAGAAGATTTAGAAGACTACCGAGTGTTTTTTGCGACCTGGATGAAATAGACAGTAAAATCCCCTTATTGCCCCTCTTTGCCCTTATTCTAATCCTGAAGTTCCATTTAATTGCAAAAATGCCACCGCCTCCTTGTGCTTCCTTGTTGTGCAATCTAATTTAATTATAGCCTTAAATTATTCAAGATGAGTGGTCAGGATTTGGTCCATTTGTCTAACAAAATACGATTGTCTCATATGAACCTAACCCTATATATATATATATATATATATATATATATATATATATATATATATATATATATATATATATATATATATATATATATATATATGGTCTGGTTTCGGTGAGAACTCTTTTTTCGATGAGTACTCTTAGGACACCTTAAAAATATTGAAAAAATTTTAAAAAAAATACAAATCATAAAATCGAGCATAATATTATATTGGACAAAAAAAATTAGAATTTTTTTTGGATCATTAAAATTGAATCATGGATCATAAAAATGATTCATGCTTTAATTTTAATTATCCAATTTTTTCTCTCTGATATAGTAGTATGCTCGAGTTTATGATTTGTATTTTTTTTTTATTTTTTTAAGGCGTCCTCACGAGTCCTCATCTGATCCTATTTCTCTCTCTCTCTCTCTCTCTCTATATATATATATATATATATATATATATATATATATATATATGGAAAAACTTAGAAAAACGCAATATATTATACTCTAATGCTTAAATAAAATCCCAATATATTTTTTGTGTACAAATTAACCATTATTGTTTCTAACTTTGATTGTTTTCATGCTTTGTGACCTGTTTGGCTTAAGCAACCGGTAACATAGCTTACATGGCTTTAAATTCGAAGATATGGCTTAAATAGATCATGTGCTTTAAATTCCTTGTAGGTTAAAAAGGGTGGATTTCATTCTCCTTCTTTAGAAGCTGCAAACTCATTGTTTTTCTTCTTTTGAGTTCGCGTTACATCTCCAATGGGTGATCCATCATATGGATCTTCTTTCTTGTCAACTTCAAGTTATAGAATCAAGAAGTGTAAATATGGTGAACAACCAAGGCTATAGACTTCAACGACCAGGAAGAACCCATACCGACATTTCTTCTAGTGCCCTAATTCTCTAGTATGTGAAGTTCATTTAAAATTTTTGTGTTTGTTAATGTTTACTAAGGTACTTCATTTTTCGTAGGATGATTCAAAAGATTATAAACATTTTTTATGAATGGATGATGAATTACCTATTGGTATAAGAATAAAATCATTGGGTTTGCAAATGGAGAATATGATCATGTCCAAGAAGTCTATGGAATCGGAGAATGAGAATAGGAAGTTATGGTAAACAAAACAATGGGGACTGATAAATTCAAGTTGTTTGCTATTGTTCTGGTTGCAATCTTCATATGGTTTATATTTATGTAACACAAAAAGTTATGGTAATGCAAAATCGGTATCTAATTGGTATTGTTAATGAATTGCAACTTGTTTTTTATGCTATTTTGTAATATTGCCCGTATTATGTAACTTTGGTCTTGTTTATGTAAATTTGTAGTGTTACCTAGTACTAGTTTGATTAGATTTTATAGCAATGATGAGTATTGGTGTATTAGGACAAAGCTACCCCCATTAATTTTGGTGTCCTGCTGTTACACATACACACAAACAAATCATATAGATTTTTCAATGGTACAGTTGTCACTTTGTTGTCACTATAGTTTTGGAAAGATGAATTGATGCATTAATTAAAGAATTACACAAAAATTAACTTAAAATATTAATAATTAAACTGCCTGTGTTTTAAAACAAATTGGTATGAGTTCTGATGCAAATTAAATTGATTTTTAAATGTATAATTGTCACTTTCTATTGTCACCATAGGTATGATTTTTTTTCCTTTTTGGTATGTATAGGTATATACATGTCTGATGCAACCCAGAAGCAAAAAGTTGAGTAGAATTACATGATATTAAATACTAATGAACAAGAAATGGACCCATTGGATTATAGACGATTATTTCTTTGTTCCAAGTAGGGAAAATGAAAGTAGAAAAAGAGAAACAATTGATGGTTTGATGTTTAGAGTAAAAAAGAAAAAAAATAGGAAAAAAATAGAAATAGTAGATGATTCTCATTATGGTCAGGGGTAAAAAAGGAAACTATTAAAAGACCATTCCATTAACAACATTATGTCAAAAATAAATAACAATTATTTCTTTGTTCGAAGTGGGGAAAATGAAAATAAGAAAGTTGAGTACAATTATTTGGAGTGCCACAACAGAAAAATGGAATCAGTATGAATCAGAATCAAAATTCCAAAAACTAGAACTGGAATAGAAAACTCCTAAACTCGAACTGCTATGGAATCAAAATCCAAAATTGTTACTAGAATCTAGCAGCTACGATATGGAGTTTAGAAGCAAACAAAATTGGTTGACAGAAAAATGAAATAAAAATAGGAAAAATTCCCATATTTCCCCTTGTGTGGAAAATAAAAAAAGAAGGGATACACAATGCAATAGTTAAAACAATTATGCCAGATTAACTATTTTGTCCTTGGTTTGATAAACAAAAAATAAGACAAGAATACACAACGCAATATATAGAACAATTATACCACTGCATTAACAACATAACTGGAATATAAACCTGTTAAAAGGGGGCAAACATTACAAAAGACTAGGAATACCAAGTTCCAAGTATCAAAAAAACATCACAAAAGGCTAGAGTGTTTTATCCCATTCCAGTTCATAAATATACTATTCTAAATTAACAGCTAGTAATTCCCCTTTAACGTTCCCTTTCAAGAAACATCCCTCTAAATCGAGATCGACTCAAATTTAAACAGTGCTTCCTGGGTTTGATCTCAAAATTTCATTACTATAGTCCCATATCCGAGCATAGTTATCAGTCAACTTGACATCGACTCTATATCCGAGCATAGTAAAATCCATTACCACCGTCCTTTCCTTTCTCAAATTCTTCATGAGAAGGGGTCCAATCATCATCATCATCAGATGATATTTCAGGTAATTCCGTTTCTCCCTATACCAAATCATTCAAAAAATGATGCCATATTGTCTTGTCCATTGAAGAAGCTACATATTCACCGTCCTCAACATCTAAACACAAACCAGAAATATTGGACTCATCATCAGTTCCATTCAAACTCTCTGTATCAACTTCATCTTTGGTATTTGAAGTTGAAGTCATAGTTGTTGGTTAACGCCAACGAACCTGGACCATATTTCAAGTCGATATCAATAAACAACAAAATAACAATGCAACATACAACACAATAACAAAATCATACATGCTAACTATATTACATAAGACAAAGAACATGGATTTGAAGTCAATTTGAAGTTGACGAAGTTTTGACACCGATTTTACTCCCCAATTCGACATACCTTTCCCTCTTTCATGTAAAAAAAATGTTTTTTTTTATAGAAACATATTTAGTGTACGTTTAAAGAGGGGTCGATCTACTGAAGGGTAATCCACATCAACTTGTGAGAACGTGTAACCTAGGGTGATTGGATAAAGTAGGTTTTTTAATCGGTTTTGGAATAATAATGGTTAATTTGTACAAAAAAAATTAGATAAGGGTTTTTTTAAGCATTGAGATATTATACATAGGGCTTTTCTGAGTTTTTCCTTATATATATATATATATATATATATATATATATATATATATATATATATATATATATATATATATATATATATATATATATATATATATATATATATAGGGTTAGGTTCATTTGAGACCACCTATATTTTGTGAGACCGTGAGATGCATTTTTTTATTTTTTATTTTTTTTAGTTAATTCAAGTTCCAAAAATAATATTTAAAAAAAGTTTTTTTTTTCATTTTTCCATTTATTTTGCATTTTAAAATTATTTTTAGAATATGTACAGTGTAATATTCTATTTAGAATATTTCACGTATTTTTCAAAAAAACATATATATTTTTTTTTATTTTTTTTTAATTTTTTTTAAATTTTTTAAAATTTTTTTTTAGTTAATTCAAATTCCGAAAATAATATTTAAAAAAAGAATTTTTAGATTTTTCCATTTATTTTACATTTTAAAATTATTTTTTAGAATATGTCAGTGTAATATTCTATTTAAAATATTTTCATGTATTTTTCAAAAACTATCGGGATTTTTTTTATTTTTTTTATTTTATTTTTATTTTTTTTAGTTAATTCAAGTTCCGAAAATAATATTTAAAAAAAGAATTTTTGGATTTTTCCATTTATTTTGTATTTTAAAATTATTTTTAGATTTGGTCTCACAGTCTCACAAAATTATAAAGGTCTCAAATGAACCTGAACATATATATATATATATATATATATATATATATATATATATATATAGAGAGAGAGAGAGAGAGAGAGAGAGAGAGAGATGGATCCAAAAAGGATTCAAAAATTAGCGAGAACTTGGATGACAACAATCGTCCGATCTTGTTTATTAAGGGTTGAAAATATTAAATGAACTTGCATGGGTTGGACGTGGTTAAACTAGAAAAGGAATTGGGTTACACTAGAAGAGAATTGGGTTGAGAAGACATCGCTTTCATGTGAGGTTAATGTTCGTCATCTTCGTTCATTCTCCAAGCATATATGACGACAAACACAAATACATTAAAATCATGATCGTTTCTACATTTTATGATTTCTCACATGAACATGTTAGTTTCATCAAATTAAATCGTTTTTTCTTAGATCTATTACATAAATAAGTTGTGTTTTTACATATTTGATTTCTTCACATTTCTCCTTCAATTCGTGAACTAAAACCGATAGTTTTTTTTTTTTTTTTTTTTTTTTTTTCATTTCATTTTTTGGTAGTTATTTATTGATTTAAATAGGTAATCCATATGATCCAATGCAACTTCTGAATGAAAATTGTGATTTCGTAAAGGCAACTGATATGTATTTGTTGGGGCATGTAAATGCTCCACAAATAATGAGTGTTTATTAGGTTGTATTTTCTCTTTATTGTATTTTTGGTGTATTTGCTCTCCCTGGTATATAAATGAAGAGTTGGTCATTTAAAAGCAAGTTAGTCATTCTTACTTTTCTTAGTTAGAGTTACTTTTCTCAAATGTAATCTCTAGAGAAAGGAAGTTGGTGGGTTCTCCCCACCTAGGGAGAGTTTCTCTCCCACCATGTTCTTCATGCAATATTATGATTATTCTCTCTTGTTCTTACTTTTTTTTTATGAACTCATATTATGTTCTTCGTGTTCATACTTCCAAAAACATGATTAATCTCGAGATATCTTTCTTCCGCATTCACCGTTCGTTATAAAAATGAGTCTCTACAATTGGTATCAGAGCCGTACCTTGAAGATCTCACGATTAGTTCAAGGGAACGACTCCCGTTCGATGATTATCTTGTGATTTTTCTGTGTTTCTGCAAGAAAAAATTTTCGGGTTGCAAACCGGAATTTTTTTTATGATGTTCTTTTTTATGTCTATCCTCCGGGTGATTCTATCTTAGCAAAAAAAAAGTTGTTGCTTATCGTTCTATTATTGCTGGAAAAATTAATGTTCTTCATGTTCTTATTACTTTTCTGTTGAAGAAGTGTACAAAATGGGAGAAGAAATTATTTTTATGGTCTCCAAAATGGTGAAGAAATTGTTCCAAGAGGTATTTGTTCTTGGAAATGAGAAGACACAAAGTTTAATGGGCTTATTATTCATGAAGGAAGTGAAGAATTTCTTTTGAAGACTTTTTCCCAGCACTTTTTCTCATGAACTTTTTCTCATCATGAGAGGTATTATCTTCATATCTCTCAATTTTAAATTGTTGTTGTGAATCTTAATTTGAAGAAATATGGACGTAAGTTGTTGTTTGCATAAAGCACTTTGTCCTTTTTACTATTTTGGATAAAGAGTAATTCACTTATATTTGTCTTCCCAAGCAAAAACCATGTGGCTATGACAAATCCCATCACATTTTGTCTCCTAAAAACCCCCTGTATACTCTTCCTTTTGCCTTCCCAAGACCCACTTGTTGACTTAAATGCTTTATAAAAAGATTCCCTTATTAAAAGATGAATAAATGGCCTTTGCGGTACCATTTTTAATGAAAAAAATAGCATTTTTCGTCACTTGTTCAGCCCTTTCCGGACCCCCGAACCGCAGCCAAAAACTGCCTACCGGAGTCCCCTGAGAAGCCTCTAAGCAGTCCTTCTTAGCCTTTGATCCGAGGTCATAACGTCCCATCCGCAGTCCCTTGGTCAGCAGCCATAGACCGTAGCCAAAAAGCCTCTGCTGCCCTCGGTTCGGATCTGCTCCTGGCTAGGACCGCAGCTTCGGTTCTTCATGGCTTGCACCGTAGCTTCGGACCACAGGCGCTCCCCTGCAGGCTGGCATCCGAAGTCATTTGCTTCCCTTGCACCACAATCCTCGCCTATCCGCAGTCAGCATAGCCAGTTCAAACCTCGTCCGCACCCAAGACACCACCGCACCCATCCTTCACCTGCAGCCAACCTTATCACTCCGCCTCACCCCCTCTCATCCGAACCCACTCCTCCAAACTCCTCCAACCGCAACCAGACCTTCTCACTTCGGACCCTCTCTCCAGCGCCCCCTCCTCCCTCCTCCACCTTCTTTCCTTCAGCCTCTTCCCCTTCCTCCCCTCTCTTCTCCTCCTCCCCCCTCCTTCCCTCCTTCCTTTTTTTCTCCCCCCCCCCCCTCCCTTTTCCATTTTTTTTTAAACCCCTTATTTTTATTTTATTATTTTTTTTCTATTTTTTTATTCAGATTTTTTTTCTACATTTTTTCTTAATTAACTTATTTTTTTTCAGCTAATTTTTTTTTATTTAGCCAATTATTTTTTTACACCATTTTTTTATTTAGCCATTTTTTTTATTAAAACCAATTATTTTTTTTAACACCAAATTTTGCCACAACCTATCCATGGATTGTCACATTGGTTCATTTCATGTCGGCTATTATTATTGGAAGAATACTCCTATCGCAGTCGGACTTCATATTATCTTTTTGTGATGCTTGCACCGCAACGGCGATTGATCAACAAAGTTGTTTTGCATTCTTCACTATATGGGATATTATGGCTTGACGCTCTTGATTTTTGGTTGACGAATCATGTATCTTGAACATGTGGACTTTATTCTCTATTGAAGACCACTTCAAGTGTTCCGGCACCACAGTTTGGATATTTGGATATATTTTTGGCAAAACAAATTTTCTCAGCACAGTTTCAGCAACTGTCACCCGCTTTCTCATGACAGCAAGAGTATTTATTTTACTCTTTCTCGTTTCTTATCGAAACCCTTCATACATCTAGGGAGAGCTTCTCTTAGCTCTTGGTATCCGACACTCTCCATCCGATGATTTGTTATTTTTTGATATCCAGTCATTGGTTATCAAAAAATAGGGAGAGAATACCATCCGGATTTGGTTATTATTGTTTGCGTTTGGATTTTGAAGACTTCTAAAGACGATTATTTATTTAGTGATGCGATGTGGCACTTATTTTTGGTCTTCACGGATCAAATTTTTGGCATTACTCGATGTTTTCCGATTCAGATTATTTATTATTCGGACTCTACCACAGGATGATTATGTGTTCGCATCTAGTTCAGTTCTTATGGTTTCACGAGTTTGGATTTATGGTATGTTGAAGATGAAGATTATTTTAGCGATGTGACGTGACACTTATTTTTGATCCTTGGATAAAATTTTTGGCATCGCTAGACCATGTTTTTGGACTCACATTATTTTTATCCGGACTACACTTTATGGATGCTTCCCATGTTTAGAAGGTTATTCTTTGAAGAATTTTGGTATATTATGATTCGAGAACTCGATATGTTGTTCAGACTTTTGAAGACGAAGTGTTTCTTTTATTGGATCTTCTACTTGCTCATGATGACCTTCTTTCTTCGGGTGATTATGACTGGTTTGAAGATTTGGATCTTATCTTTTCTGCTTCATTAGTTGTGCTTTGAAGCCGAAGACCTTCATTTCAGAGATTCATGGCCAGTTTCAGACTTCATAGACACTTTAGAGTTTCAGAGACATTTCAGCACTTGATTTCATTTTATTACCACACTTGCTAGTCGGATTACTGTATTATAGCCTTGTATCACTTATTGTATCTCTCATCATTTGTAAGCATTTAGGGAGAGAATGTTGGGGCATGTAAATGCTCCACAAATAATGAGTGTCTATTAGGTTGTATTTTCCCTTTATTGTATTTATGGTGTATTTACTCTCCCTCCTATATAAAGGGAGAGTTGGTCATTTAAAAGCAAGCTAGCCATTCTTACTTTTCTTAGTTAGAGTTACTTTTCTCAAATGTAATCTCTAGAGAGAGAAAGTTGGTGGGTTCTCCCCACCTAGGGAGAGTTTCTCTCCCACCATGTTCTTCATGCAATATTATGATTATTCTCTCTTGTTCTTACTTTTTTTATGAACTCATATTATGTTCTTCGTGTTCATACTTCCAAAAACACGATTAATCTCGAGATATCTTTCTTCCGCATTCACCATTCGTTATAAAAATGGGTCTCTACAGTACTTTTTTTAGAACTCCTTGGTTAAAAAATCTACTCTTTCAGTTAAACTTGATATAGTTTTATCAAAATTCATTAACTTGTTGATTGAAATATTGGTTAAACAAAAGAAAATAGTTAAGGATCTAATTTGTGGTGTGTTTTTATGACCGGTCAGGATCTTTACAAAAAATTAGAAATCTAAACCTTATATTTAATGATGCCTTATATGTGTTTGATCAAATGCCTAAGAGAGATCATAATTTTTTACAATAATGTTTATGTGTTTCATTTTAGTATTGTGGTTATTGGGTGTCTTTTAGGTGTGTTTTTGTTTTTCAGTGGTGTGTATACTTATAGGTTTCATGGTGTTATTTCTAGTCTTATAGATGACTTAAATTTTCAACTTGCTCTATAATTGATTCCCCTATATTCCAAAGTTTGTGTCTAGTGGTTACAAAATATGTATATAAGTTTTTTATAGTGGCCTCCTTTCGGTGGTCTAGTTGGTTATTTTGAAATTGTATGTCATAGATGATGATTGAGGGGATATGTGTGATCATAAGGTTCATTTTGTAGGCAATAACTACTATCTTTAGTTGGGTTGGCTCCATTACAAATTCAGTTTTCGGTGTTGCTTCCCTATTGTTCACAATACATGGTTTCTATTTAGTGAGGGCCTAAAAGTGGATTGCGAATTTATGTTGGTTGAAAATTACTATTTAGCGAGGGCCTAAAAGTGATAGTATGTACAAGATTCATACAACTTTATCTCTTGAAGTTTCTCTTGCAATCATTGTTAATTATTAAAGTCCGGTGTTATTATTGTTGGGTACAACAAAGTTTAGAAGGTTGTCAAGACACTTAATCTTTCGTTAAATAACTTCACAAGCATAATTTTTCTCAAGGTTTTCAAGCCGCCCTATTGTTAAGGTTAGGTTAGGTTACAGTTTTCTTTGTTTAAAGCTACTCAAGCTAGATATTTTTCAAGGTATTCTATTTTGTAGGTTTTTGTTGGTATAAACTCCATTTTTTGACATATTTTATGGTTTATCACATGTTTGAATCACTTTATTGTTAAATTGAAGAATTATATAGTTACAGATCATAACATATTTGGAATATTTTATACAATTTGGGATTAAATAAAAATCATTTGTCTACTTTTCATCTCATTTGTAGCATTGGAACATACCATGTTTAGATCATATAAATTTTGGAGTATAAAAGTATTTAGAGTGGAAACGATTTAAATTGAATCATTGTAAAGTTTAGGATCATAACATATTTGTAGTTATAAAATAGGACCATGTAGTGTTTGGTATCATAATGTAACATCCCAATTTTCAGTCTAAATTTTTTCATTTTTGTTAATTCAAATATATCAGAGTGTGATTACGTTGTGCGGAAACATGTAGAGAATGCGTGTATGTATGGTCGAACCTCGCTCTTCACATGAATACCTAAAAAATATTTATATTCAATTGGGTAAGCACGAGGATTAGTGAGTTCCACAAGATATCATATAACACAATACATATACATGAATACAAATGGGGCCCGCCCAAAATACATAATGGACCCTGTCCAAATACCTAATGGGCCCAGTCCAAACTACTTAACGGGTGCTGCCCAACATAGATAATGGGCCCCACCCAAACTACATGGCAGGCCCCACCCTACATACATAACCATACATAAATACTACACATTAAGTTCTATTAATACATGCACATAGAAGCTATACTATCGTCTCTGTTTTACTAACTCATATGCCGTAACATACATGGGGGTCGACATACAAGTGTGCCACAACAGGTAGCAACTCTACCTGCTAGTTGCTTCTCCCCAATGAAGGGTTCAACTCTTCTGCACATTTTCTTGATTGCATCCTTCTTAATTCTCATGACTAAAGATGGCACTATGTTAGATTAGTTTCTCAGAACCTAACTTACTTACGTAAATCGGACTCGATCTTATATGGCCACTCGGTCCCGAACTTGGAGTCACTCTTCTAGACATCATCGTCCAATAGGTAATGACAGAAATGAAACAAATTCATAACATTAGCCACACTATCAACCTAAGTAACAGTGCCTTACCAACTTTGTGACTCTTCCTGATCTAAGTGCGAGTCCTATGCTTCGGGTAGTATATGCCTCTACTACCTTTCACACCAACTCATGCTTGTCCAAAAATTGTCTCGCAGTTTCCGAATCACTTCCGATACTACATACAAGGATATATAAACATATATGTGTATGTGTCCCATCCGTACATACCACAGGCTTTCCTAGACTTCACTAGGACTTTACATCTTTACTGATGCCCTGCATTATGAATATATGCCTTATTAAGCATGTATTAAAATTCTTCGATTCTCTTTCTATGATTCCTTTCCACTTTTCTCTACTATTAGATGAGAAAGAACTTTTACCAATATTAATTAATTATCGGATGAATAAGATTACATGCCACAAAAATCAATTAGCCCGTCGACTGAAAGATCCGACACTATAATGGTTGGACTCATACAAGAGCTGCAAAATAGCGCCAAATAATGAAATATAAAACTATTTAATTCTAAGAGCATGAAACCTAACATGTTTATCAAATAACTAATTAATATTAATATAGGTTCTATGCAACAATCAACAAGCAAATCCCTAGGCTATAAGGAATCTACTTTATCATACAATTCTAACATGTAATTCCAAAAAGACTTCTTCTAAGATTCCATCCACTTACCTACTATTTGTGGATGAAAATATCTACTAATATTAACTAGTTACTGGATGAATACGATTGCATGCCTCTAAAATCAAACAGTTTATTAATTGAAAGATTCGACACTATAATAGTTGGACACATACAAGAGTTGAGAAATAGCGCCAAATTAGGCAATCTAAAACTACTTAATTCTGGGAGCATGCAACCTAAGGTATTTTTTTTTCAAATAACTAACTAATATCAATATAGGTTCTAAGTAGAAAATAACAAGCAATCCTCTAGCCTACATACTAGCATGTATTTCTAACAGTTCACTTATCAACATAACGATTATGAATATTTTAGGAATCACTTTCCAATATAAGCTTTGGCTGAATGCAAGCATCACATTCTTTCCTTTTTGTATTATTATTTTTATGAAAAGATTTACTAATTACTTAGATCCTTAGTTTGAGTCTAAAATCCAACGAGGGTTCATTTAAATTCACTCAAACCGTACCAACTTGTAACGTCCCGATTTTCAACATAAAATTTTTCATTTTTACTTATTCAAATATACCAAAGTGTGATTACATTGTACGAAAACATGTAGCGAATGAGCGTTTGTACAGTCGAAACTTTCGCTTCACATGATTACCTGAAAAATATTTGTATTCAACTAGGTAAGCATGAGGTGTAGTGAGTTCCCAAGATACCATATACCACAATACATATAAATATATACAAATGGGCCTCACCCAACTACCTAATGGGCCTCACCCAACTACCTAATGGGCCCTGGAAGACTACTTAATGGGACCCACACACCATACATAACGGGCCTCGCCCGAACTACATGGCGGGCCCCGCCTTAAATACATAACCATACATAGAAACTACACATTAAGTTCTACTGACACATGCACATAGAAGCTATACTATCAAATCTATTTTACGAACTCCTATCTGGTAACATACATGTATATATATATATATATATATATATTGTAACACATGATATAGTGAGATAACTCACCTAGACAATTACTCTAATGATTGACAGATTTCCCTCTGGCGTAACGGATAACGTGTCTGAAAAAAATTAACCTAAAATAATATAGCTTATTAGTTCCTACGACAATATGATAATGGAAATTAGATCCATCAATAATCCCAATGAATACCGAGAGTGTTATCAACTAAGGATCAACCAGGCCGGACAGTTGGGAGGCATGTTCATTTCTGCATATAGCCTTTATGAAATCTAACAATTAAGCCAACATGACCATTCTAGACACCTCTCCAGTAAGTAGATTAATTAGTATTATAGCTTGGAATAAATGACGAATCTAGCATTGAAAGGTTTCTAATAATGACTACAATAATGGATATGATCTATCTAGTAACTGTATCTTCACTTAGAGAGAGTTTCTGACAAAAACCTGAAAAGTTGTGGCAAGACCTTGATACTGAGTACTCTTATCTTCTTGGCTCACTTGCTCATAACTTCGCTAATGTAGTAGGATATTTAGAGAGTAAAAGGCCAAGAGACATAAAGGAGCTCTAGAGAGGTTCAAGAGGAAAAGGATGAAGGAAATGAATGAAAATCATCGTCTATTTATAACTGATTTTGAGATGCATGCCGACCACATGGTCGGGTGTGCATCACACACTTGATTGAGGGTGCTGACATCGCTCCATGCATAATGTGACACGTGGCAAAATATGGGTGGTGTATTAGTGCACACTCTGCGCTTGGTCTGTGCGCACCTAGTTGCATGAAAATTTTAGCATTTCTTCAAAAATTTATATCTTCTTTATATGAGCTCTGTTTTTGATGTTCTTTATATCCACACGTAGCTATCGACGAGATCTACAAATTTTATTTAGACTCTACAGGCTAATTCTCATTTTATTTTTAGCTATATTTTTAAATGGCTTAGACTGTTAAATCCCATATAAAAATCATAACTCTCTCATATGAATTCTGTTCTCGACAATCTTCATATCGACAGATTCATATGAAGGAGATCTTCAACTCTCATTTAGATTGTTTTTACTAACAATCGACTGATCACTATTTCGATTTTTGCATCATACACGGTTACACTGAAACTTCTAAAATCCATAACTCCCTCTTATGAATTCATATTTAGGCGTTCTCTATATGTACACCCTCAGTTTTGCGATTACTACAACTTTCATCAAGATTCTCTATCCTAAATAGTCTTCTATCAAAGACATATATTTATGTGACTAGTCGTTTATATTATTGTTAGAGTCAGGATCCTTGAATCATATTCGGGATCCTCGAATACTTCTGAAGCCTCAGGATCCTTAAACATATCTCAGGATCTGGAGTGTTATCACTAATGTTTCTAACACTTGTAACGATCACATTTTATTTATTTTTCTTACATGTGAAGAACTAGTAAACACAAGACCCATTCTCAACGGAGAGTCACCTGAACCAGGCAGAAGACCCGGAATACCAAGTCAAATAACGTTCATATGTTGATTCCGGAGGATCCCCGGAATTATTGGACTTCTTGTTACTTATACTAGACTATAATTAACACATGTATATAGGACACTAGACATGTTTTTATCTCTTTTATGATACTTACATTTACATATCCATCTTTGGGAATCGACTTTTGATATCAGTAAAAGCATCAAGGCAGGTGAATATTATCACCTCCTAAGGTTTTATGCCCAAGATCTTATTAAGGATCAAGGGATTTCCTTGTAACTCACTTGTGCTACTTTGATCATTATTTTGCACTTGATTTACTACGAACATCAAAGCCTCTCATACAATTTGGCCAAATTATACTTGATCAATTTTTGACCAAAACAATTTGGCGCCTACCGTGGGGCCGTTGTGTTAATAAACATTCAACAATCACGTCTACCCAATCGACCTTATCCTCTTCTTCCATTCCTCCTATTTCCTCTAAAAGCCTTTCTCCACCCTTAGGAGAGATCCCAAGAAAGCCTCTAAGGCACCGAAGAAAAACACTTCTCCGATCGCTACCCAAGGATTTTAGGATCCTCCTGTGGGTTTTTTCCAATAATGAAATTTTCGCTAGGATGAAAAGTATGGAACGAATGTCACTCAACAATAGGCGGATAATAGGACAATACTGAAGGAAGTCTAAAGAATGAGGGAAGAGATCCACAAGCCTCAAGAATAAGCACCCTTGATCTTACCACCCAAAATCCTAAACTTCGACAACATGGGATCCTCAGCGTACCGCCGCGACATAGGATCCTAGATACCGGCCTCTATTCCCACTTAGGGTGCAACTCCAAAAGAGTAAGACCATATGACCCGGGATGCCAATGAAACCTTCGTCACTCCCAATAACAAGGATCTTGGTAAATTCATCAATAATAATATCTGTACTACTAACTCTATGGATGTTGATGTAGTATTAAGCCTGATCATGGCCAAAGAATTTCAACAACTACGACATATGATCTCAAGTGTACCTGGAGTAGTGAAACCTATACCGAAAGTCTCCCCAACAAGACACATGATATTGAATTCGCTCTTGCAATCGCTGACACTGAGGTCCCAAAGCGCTGCCAAACTCCCAACATGAAGCCTTATGACGGGACCACAGATCCAGAAAAACATGTGGCATAATACATGGAAAAAATGGAGATCATCCTCATTCTCACACACTTGAAGGAAGCTTGTAACATCCACCATTTTTTAGAACCAATTTACAAATTTTCTTTATGCTTTTAAGTATTGATATGCCGAAGTTCCTAGTTAAGTAAACATTTTCGAAATAACAAAAGTTATTTTATTAAAACCTTCGGGATGTCATTCATTTATATTAAAACATATGTTACAGTGTAAATAAAAAGGTCCTAAAATAGCTAATGCAAGCCTATCCTTTATTTCACCCAACATCCTAACTAGGTCATTTTTGTAATGTCCCACAATTATGAGGTAAAAATTTCATTTTTAATTCAACAAAAACATTAATTATCTTTAAGTCAACATTCAATATCGATTTTCTAAATATTTAAAAGTAGTTTATAAGAAAACAGTCATCAGAGTACAATCCCAAAATCATCATAATGTGGAAACATGGGTGGATGCGGTGCGATCTAGCCAGACCCCTCCCTTTCGAACGGGAATTACCTGAAAACATAACCGTAAAACCATAAGCACAAAATTTAGTGAGTTCCTCAAAATAACACATACCATACATACCATTGGTCCTAGCCCTCACATTGGGCCCAACCTTCATATTGGGCCCAACCCACCATAATGGGCCTAGCCCTGCCAATCTAATAGGCCTAGCCCGATCATACAAATGAAAAGTCACAAAGACAGTTAGAAACTACATAACATATAATGGGCTTATCCCCTCCTGAGCCGTGGGCCTAGCCCAACATACAAATGGGCCTAACCCGACATACCTTTGAAGGGTCATAAAGACAACTAGCATAATAGAACCTATTGGGTTGGCATTAGTGCCTTCGACCAACGAGTACAATGAGGAGACTCACCTTGATCCACTGTAGTCAAATTACTGCTCGGGTCGATGAACCGGATACCTCGCGCCAACTAACAATAATACAGTATTAATCAATAATTAACCCGATAACCCAAAATCTAAGGCTCACTCCATAAACCAACTTTGTAAAGGGTAAACGATCATTTTACCCTTTTCTTACTTGTTCCATAACCAAGGTCGAACCCAAATGCACAAAACCCGAAAATGGCTACCTAAAGCCTAATATGGCCCAACTTCCTAATTAGGCCCAAAAACTATCATAGGACCAATTCTAAGAAGGCCCATAGCCAAATCATGACCCAATATGAAAAGTCCAATGGCTCAACAAGGCCCGAAAAGATATACTGGGGAGTACGCCCCATGTACCAGAATGGTACGCTCCGCATAGTCACCGTCGAAACATAGAGTACAAGCGGTTAATGCACGAAACACCCATTATGCTGAGTGTACATATACATACGCCCATCGTACCCATCAGAAAATGACTTCCAAACTCATTTATGACCCTAATGAGATGTCTTAACACGTAAAGATTGCAACTTTATTCATTTGCAAGATTTAATGGGACCTAAACCTAAATAAAATTCATAGAAACATCCTAAATTCATGCATGGTTCAAAATAATTCATTAAGATGACATTTTTTTGAACAAGGGACCTCCCAAATGCCAAGATCCACCGTTTTAAGCTCTTGGAGTAGCTCATAGTCACAAGGATGACTCTAAGGACCAAAATGAACCCAAAATACTCCTTAAACTAGATCTAAAACCTAGAATTATTAGGATAGAAACTTTATACCTTCAAAAGGTAGATCAAGATGCAACAAGCCTGGATCCAAAAGCTTCAAGCAATCCCACACTCCTCGAAGAAGTTCATTCTTCTTATATGAACAACAAAAAGCACGAAATACCACCAAAAGCTTGAAAACCACTCAAATGGGAGCTACGGTTTCGTTTCTAGGGTTTAAAGGGATGGAGGCTGAAGATAATAGGATATGGTGGTGAGTTAAGGAGCTTAAATAGGGTTTAAGACCCTAAATTACGGTTTGGATCTTACTAGAGTACGCCATGCGTAATTTTGGTACGCCCAGCGTACTCCAAGGAACATCCGTGATGCATCTGCTTAGTACACCCAACGTACAAAAATGTATGCCCTACATATAGGACTTAACACTTGTACGCCTGACATACACTTTTGTACACCCCGCTTACTCAGTTTAACCCTAAAACCACGAAACTTTTGAAGGCCATAACTTCTTTGTTCTAAGTCCGTTTCCGACGATCCTTATATCTGCGGAAAGGTAAGGAGAAGTTCTATGCTTCTATCAACTCATACTTGCCTTAAAACTTCCCGAACTGAAATATAACTTCCATAAAATCCCGAACTAACACTTTACCGATATGCCCCCCTTGGCTTCAAAACACAAACCGAACTCCCAGACCACCTAAATTACATTACCCAGACCCACATGGATCTAAATCTATGTTTTCTAAATGCCCTAAGCATTATGCTAAGCCATTTCGACATATAGTCTTTCCGAAATCCAACAACCAAGATGACATGACCATTCTAGAAGCCTCACCTGTAAGTAGATCAATTAGTATATGACTTGGGATCATTGATAAATCTCAATCATAAGTTCAATACAACAAATATGACTATAATTATAAACTACATAAGGGCAGAGTAAGTGTAGCTCACTTATAGATTATGGATGAGGACCAGGGTCCAACTGGGCAGAACTCTGACTCAGAGTCTCCTACTTGAAGGCTAATACTTGAATGCGTACTCCAGGGTGTCGCAGGGCTTCGCCTCAAGCTAGAAACGAAAGAAAATTGGGTTTACAGGAAGGATAATCGAGAGAGAATGGCTGTAAGAGTGTGTGGACTAAATGAGTGACTATTAGCTATTTATGGGGCCAGAAACGCATATGTGTGCCATGCGTAAGGGGTGTGTGCTGCTCACTTCAAACATGTCGATCCATCGGTTAACTGAGATGTGTCACTCATCGGCTGAAACAATATAGCGAACTTCAAGTGCAAGCTATACGCGTCGTACTGGGCACACAGATTTTCAAAATTTAGAAATTGCATATCTCCTTCATAAAAGCTTTGTTTTTGACGTTCTTTATTTCCATAGAAAGCTCTCAACGAGATCTATAACTTTAGTTTAGACTCCGTCGACTAGTTTTTACTTCTTTTTATTTAAACATGCTTAGCCTATTTAAGCCCATATAAAATGCATATCTCTCACATTTGGCGTCCGTTTTTTATGGTTTCTATATTTTTGGAATACTATTAATGAGACCTTCAATTCTCGTTTGAATTGTTTTAGCCGAAAATTAATCGATCTAAAACTCAATTTCTATGTGCACACTGTTATGCTGAAATCTAAGAAAATCATAACTTCCTATATTCAAGTCAAATTTGGACGTTCCCAGTATGCACATATTCACTTTTTCCTAATACTACGACTTTCGTTTAAATCACTAGTTCAAATAAGTAATCTATCTCCATCTCACTATTTACGACG
Organism: Lactuca serriola; assembly: GCF_051521515.1. Lineage (NCBI taxonomy): Eukaryota > Viridiplantae > Streptophyta > Magnoliopsida > Asterales > Asteraceae > Lactuca > Lactuca serriola. The sequence goes on along the minus strand of NC_136408.1, from coordinate 79,971,369 downwards.
TATACTATAACTCGATTAAGATTATTTATCCAAAACAATCTCTTATTTAAAAGTCATTATTATGGCTTATAATAACTTTATGGAAATGAACAAAATAGCTCAAATACCAGATTTTAGCAACCTTGTGCCTTTCCTTGATTCAAGTGCGAGTCATGTGCTTCCAATTGTATAGGCCTCTACTACCTTTAACACCTTCTCATACTCGTCCCAAGTATTGTCTCGCAGTTCACTAAGTTATTGTAAAATAAAACCACACAGAAAGTCAATGTATAACATAAATTAGGTAATTATATTGCCACTTGAATAATTATTCATGACTATTACATGAGCTACTCGATCTTATACTATCTAAGGTACAAATTTCTCCCTTGCTTCCTCAAGCGTCATCGGCTTCACCTTTTTTCTGCATCCAAAATCATATGATATGACCTTGTCTTTGGCTTAGACGGGACATTTGCAACTTCTTTCTTCTGTGGGCAGTCCGTTATGACATTTCCTTCTTCCTTACATTCGAAGCACACTCTTCCTTCATACTGGCACCCATCAGAATAGTGACCAGGTCCAAAGCAAGTTTGATCTTGACTGTGTTCTGTACATACTTTCCCTCGATCGTCAGTCAAACGAATCATGCATTTGAGCTTACAACTCCAGAATCAGCTTTCTTTAGGACTACATTGCTGAATTTTGTAGATCCGATGTGGAGTTTGCTCATCTTTTTGGAATCAAAAACTTTTTGGCCAAAATCAGTAATGAACTTCTTGAATCCCAGATCTTAGCAGAAGGACCAATTGAAGAACCAGAACTTGGTTATGTCTACCTCAAGAAGAAGGCTTATCAAAATGAATTTTTTAGAGTTCTTGATAAACACCTCGTTTCCACTAAGATTCTTCATACATTCATTTCAAATGCTACCAAGATTGATTCCTCCGAGTACATCAAAAAGAAATTTATTAAGCATCTTTAATGGTACATCAAAGTCCGAAGCTGGCTCTAGAGTGCTTATTTGTTTGTGTTTGATGAAGCTAAGTGATGAATTGGATGATTGCTAAGGTCATTAAGGGGGGTATTGTTAGAACATGAAAAGTGATCCTTAACCAATCCAAGGTGAAGCAATCTGAGGTGATAAACTCCAAAGTGAAGACAACTTCGAAGTCAAAGTTCAATCTGAGATTTTTCATTATGTAATGTGCATTTATTGTTACAAGTACTATTTTTTTCTATTCTTTTTGTCTTGTATTATAGTACATGAGACAATATCAAGAACAATGGCTATGTCTTTCTATTGATCTTAGAATTCTATTTTTCCACACTTACTTTTTCATATTTTTCTTGTAGATAATCCTTGACTATTTAAGGAGGAGTCACCTTTGTATCAAGTGTAGAGCATGCACCTTTTTCACATATATAAAGATTTATTCAGTAAATCAATTTCTCTTACATTAATCTTGTTCTTGAATCACTTTACGTCATTCACACTTATAAATTATGTATACTTTGAGCACCTTGTTGATTATCTTAATTCTGAGACAAGACTGGTTTACCAGACTTGACTGGATCTTTATTATTGGCAGACATTTATTTTAAGTTAATTCAAGCTTTGAGTTCTCAAACCTTATACGCACACCTCTTTAGTATTCACAATCAACCTAAAAATGTAAGGGATCTATTTCACCCCAAAGTCCCTTCTGACTCTCTGGGTCCCTTCTGACTCCCTCGGTATCTTTCAAGTGCTACGGTTGTATTTCACCACTACATCTAAGCATACAGTCATGTTAGTAAGAGTCACAAAGACAACAAGCACATACATGCATATCAGCAGGTGCACGAAGACAACTATTATTCTACAAACATAATCTACTAGGATGACATTGGTGCCTTTGACTCACATGTATAGTGAAGAGCTCACCTTTCATTCGATACTCAGTTGCTACCGCTTTGTCTCTGCCAAAATACAAGTGTTATACCCCACCTACGTAATCATATAGGGCACATTTGCAATCCACTTCCAAAAAACTAAGAGTTGGCCAAATGTCAACTTACGTCAAAAGTCAAAGGTCAAAGACGGAATCCACATCATCAACACTCCTCCAAGCCATGGCCTTCCTTAGCCACATAGTGGACACAAAATGACAATACAGTCGACTAGCCTCTGGTTTCCACGCTGTGGAGACTTACGTGCTATTTGTTTTTTTTTAAAAACACTTCAGACCACTTATTGCTGCGTCGCGCCACACACGGGCAACACTTGGCCCTTCGCAGCTGTTTGTTTTTCAGAAGACTTCTAACTTAAAAACTGTTGCGCGTGTGCTGCGTGGCACAACACTAAACCAACTGCTTCAAACCTCTTCACGCCTTAGTTTAACTTACTGTAGCAGTCTGCAGACGTTAAAAAACAAACATACTTTTTAATACATGTTGCACCCGTTTGTTCCACCTCTTATGCTACAGAGGATTGTAGAGGTGGTACACTGACTTCACGCATTTTCTCTTGAAAAAAACAAATAGCACCTTAGTGCCATGCCGTGGGGACCAGTCTGAATAGCTTATTCGAGTTAAGTTGCTCTTAACTCATTTTTAGGGGCTCAAAAGCCCTGATATACTCCTTCTGAATGTCTTTATGGATAAAGTTTCCAACTTTATCTATTAAGACCCTTAATTAAGATTATATCTCAAAACCTAGGTTCTAAAGGCCATTTGGTTGGGTTTAATACAAACAATCCTATGTGTGCATCTAACCCTAATTTGGATCTATGTTTTCACTATTAGACATACAACAAACGAACACTAAAGGAAACCCTAGCATGCATCTAATATTTTGAAATTAACAAAAAAGGGGATTAGAATACATACCTTTTTTGCTATATAGTAATAACAACTACATCTTGAAGTTCCTTTGCTCTTGAGAACAAGTACCACAAATGTAGTACCTCTAATGGATCACAAACACACAAGAGTGAAAGTATAAATATGAGAGGGAAAGGAGAGAATGTAACTAGCACTAGAAATCATGTCTTCTAGGGTTTCTCAATGGGTTGCGACGAATTCTTAAGCCTATGGAGTTTATTTATACTTGAGGCCAGCTAGGGTTTCAGGGTGGAAACCCTAATCTCTTAGCTTAAGGCCTAAGCAAGTCCATGGACCTCCTTGCATTAGGCCCTGGATGAAAAATCCTAGATCCTTCTAGGATTTTCGGCATATCCCTAATAAGGCTGGTCCAATGGCCCAAAGCCTCAACTATAAAATAATTACAAAACAACCCCTATACTTTTAATCAGTTCCTTTAATCCCAAAATTAATTCCAAATTAATTTCTGATTACATACTAATTAATAATATGATTCCAAATTAATATATTATTCATATAATATATTAATAAATCATATTTATGCCCTAATTTATTATTCTTAATAATAAATGAACCTCTCCTCAACAGTCATCCAGTCTAGTCACCAGTGTGAAGGCAACCCAAAGGGAACATGCTACTATCAGGTCAAGTACATCCCATTTATAGTTATGGGCTTAGACACCTAATCCAACACATTTAAGATGTTCAACTCATCCATTAAGTACTTAATCACATGAGATAAAAGTCCACACTTTCTAGAAAGCTTTTAGGGGTCCTATTGATGTCTATAAATGTAAACTTCATGGACATGAATGCCCGTTGCATGCCCTTCCTTAAATCTAGGTCAAAAGAGGAAACAGGGACCCAAATCTCATGCAAGATTTCAAAATCACAACAAATTATCAGATCTACGAGACATAAGGTCTGTGGGACTCCTCGGAGTCATAAAGTTGCAAAAATATCTCTTTGCTCCACTTTAAATCTAATGAAAGAGTTTTTTAAGCAAACTAATTCAAGATCTCTAAGGAAAAGATAAAAGACTGGATCAAGATCCTTACAAATGGTCCAACAAGATGCTTTCATAGGTTGGGGAGTTTTGCTTGTTGGTCTCTTGCACAAAATCTTCCTTTACTTCCTTCAAAATCATCAAAATCTAGGAAAATGAGCTAATAAAGCTTCAAAAAGATAAGGGTTAGGGTTTTCAGAGGGTTTAAGAGTGATGGAGGCAAAGGATAAATAGACCCTAGTATCCTCATTCCTTTAAATATGTCGCAAAGACCGAAAAGTAGCGTTTGATTAAACTCATCTGCCATGTCGTGGCACATATGGCTACGCTGTGGCGGGTCTTTAAAATCTCCTGATCTTTGAAAACATTGCCACGCCGTGGCCACCCAAGACGAGGAATTAAAATAGAATGGATTAGTTCATACCTGAAACGAGTGTTACAACTCTCCCCCACTTGAATCAAGCTTCATCCTTGAAGTCCGTTGCTGCAAACAATTCTGGATAATGCTCCCTCATCTCATCCTCAGGCTCCCATGTCCACTCAGAGCCTTTCCAGTGCTGCCATTGCACCTTCACCATGTTCACTACCTTGTTTCTTAAGGTTTTGATCTTCTCATTGAGGATCACAACGGGTCTTTGTATGTAGTTCAAGTGCTCATCCACTTGAATATCCTCTAATGGCACCATTATAGAATCATCAACCAAACACTTCTGCAACTGAGAGACCCATATATTTTTTTTGAATCTGACTGAGCTTTTCAGGTAGCTCCAAACAATATGTAACCATGCCTACCCAAGAAATAACCCTCATCGGACTAATTTGATTGGGGACCACCTTTCCACACCTCCTGGATCGGATAACACCTTTCCAAGGTGACACGTTCAGGAGTACCATATCTCTGACTTGAAACTCCAAATCATATCGACGCCTATCTGCATAACACTTCATGTAATCTCTCGTGCACCTGTTGGATCAACTCGGTAGTCTGGAGCACCACCTCTGTGCTACCCATGACTAGCCGAACAACCTCGCCACAACAAATTGGGGTCCAAAACTTTCTCCTATAGGGAATCTCGAAAGGACGTCGATCAAAACTGGAGTGATAGCTTTTGTTGTAAAAAAACTCAGTAAAAGGAGGATACATATCCCAGCTACCGCCGAAATCCAACACACAAGCGCAAAGCATATCCTCAAAATTATGGATGGTCCGCTCACTCTGTCCATTAGTTTATGAATGAAAAGTTGTGCTGAAGTGCAGACAGATGCCCAAATCCTCATTAAACCTCTTCCATAATCTGGCAGTGAACCAAACATCCCAATCTGAAACCACTAAGACGGGGACCCCATGGCGTTCCACCACCTCGTGAATATATATCTACCAATGTCTCCATACATATGCTCTCCTGAATAGTAATGAAATGCATACTCTTTGTCAATCGATCCACGATGACCTAAATCAAATCCACCCCTTGTACTGTCTGCGGTAGGTTCGTGATGAAATCCATCATGATCTCTTCCCATTTCCAGACGGGAACACCCAACGTCCCCCACTTTCCATGAGGCTATTGATGCTCAGTCTTGACTTTCCTGCAAGTACCTCTCCACATACCAGGCCACATCCTCATTCATGAAGGACCACCAATAATCAATCCGGAGGTCTCTATACATCTTTGTCGCACCCGGACGAATAGAAAACGGACTTATGCGCCTCCTCCATCAAAATATGACGAGTACCTCCCAAATACGAAACCCAAACTCTTCGATGTAAGGTTGACAATCCCCAGTTATCATAATAAAAAGAGGGCATCTAACCCACCATGCATTCCCTTTTCTGGTTCTCCTCTTTCATACCCTCAACCTGGGCCCTGCAAATCTGTTCCAGGAGTGGGGTAATCATTATCATCCTTAAACACAAATCCTGGATAAGCATGCTACTCACCTTGCAACTCAGCGCATCGACTACCACATTGGCCTTCCAATTGTGGTATAAAATATCACGGTCGTAATCCTTTAATACATCCAACCACTTGTGCCGCCTCATATTCAGATTTGGTTGATCCATCAAGTACCTGAAGCTCATGTGATACTTATAGATGGTACAACGAACTCCATACAAATAATGAAGCCAAATATTGAGGGAAAAAACCACCACCCCCATCTCCAACTTATGGGCAGGATCATTCACCTCGTGAAGCTTCAGCTGCCTCAAAGCGTAAGCTATCACAAAAACCCTATGGGCGGGATAATTCGCCTCTTGAAATTGATGCATCACAATGTACCACAAAATCATCCACACCCTTAGGTAAAGTTAAAAACTGAGACTCAGATAACTTCTTCCTCAAAGTCTCAAACACTTCCTGCTACTCAGTCCTCCAATAAAAAGTAACTCACTTCTTCGTTAACCAGGTCAATGGAACTGCGGTCCTGGAAAAAATCTCAATAAAACTCTTATAATACCCGGCTAAACCAAGGAAACTCTGAATCTCCTATGGAGACTTTGGGGCCTCCCACTGCATCATGACCTCGATCATTGGCAAATTAACAAAGATACCCTTCTGGTCGATGAGGTACCCCAAGAACTGCAATTTGTGCAATGAAAACTCACACTTGGTGAATTTGGCATAAAGCCTCTCCCTCCTTAGAGTCTCCAGAATCTCTCGTAGGTGATCCTCATGCTGCTCCTTGGTCTTAGAGTAGACCATAATATAATCAATAAATACAATAACACACCATTCTAGCATCGGTCAACACAAGCGGTTCATGAAATCCATCAATGTGACTCGAGAATTGTGAGCCTGAAATGCATCGTCACAAACTTGTAATGACCACAACGAGTCCAGAAAGTAGTCTTCTGCATGTCTTCCTCCTTGACCTGCATTTGATGATATCCTGACTATTAATCTATCTTGGAAAAATAAGATGTTCCATAAAGCTGATCGAACAAATCATTGTTCATCGGGAGTAGGTAACGGTTCTTCACCGTTAGCTTGTGTAATTATCGATAACTGATGCACATCTTGTGAGAACCGTCCTTCTTTTTCACAAACATAATCGATTCTCCCCAAGCTGAATTACTTGGTCTACTAAACCACTTTTCTAACAGCTCCTACAGCTCTGTAGATAACTCCTGCATCTCTATAGGTGCTAACCGATATGGTGTCGTGGCTATTGGAGCCGCACCTGGAACCAGATCAATACGGAACTCAACCTACCTTTCTGGAGGCAATCAAGGAAAGTCCTCTAGGAACACATCAGAATACTCTCGAACGACCGACACATCATCGATCATCTTATTTCTCTCCTCCCTCATATCCAACACATAAGCCACAAAACCAAAACAACCCTGCTGATGGTACCTCCTAGCTCTCACAGCTAAATAGAGAGATTGCCCTCGTTGATCACCCTCACCAAGGATGACTAGTTCTCCCCCACATGGGGTTCAAACCCAAACTAACTGGTGCTCATAATCAATCGTTGCCCCGCAAGGGCTTAACCAATCCATCCCCATGATAACCTTGGTCCCTCATAAAGGAATAGGAACCAAATCAATTGGATACTTCTCGCCAAATAAATCCAGATGTAACGCCCCAAAAATAAGACCCAAAAATTTCATTTTTGATTTAATAAAAACATTAATCCAAACATTTTCATAAAATCCCAAAAGATCAAAATATGTCACTACATCAAAAGATATCAGAGTGAATCCCAAAATGTGGAAAAAGGTGGTGTGTGCTCTACAATCATCTCGGGCTCTTCCCTTTTGATCTTGAAGTACCTGTAACATATACTGAAATTCATAAGCATAAAACTTAGTGAGTTTCCTAAAATACCACATACCATACGTGAATAAAAAAATAATGGCCCCCACCCAGTGAGTATAACAAGACCTGCCCACACTCGCATAACGGGACCCGCCCACTGAGTATAACGAGCCCCGCCTAAACTCGCACAACGTTCCCCGCCCAAACTCGTATAACATGCCCCCGCCCAATATACAAGTCATATAAGCATATACACACAATAGTAACACAAACATCTAGTATCCTAGCATAATTTGATCATGCGCTGACATTGATGCCTTACACCCACTAAACATGGTGAGGAAAATCTCCTCGTACTACTGAATCTCATAGAAAAATCTATGGCTATTGGGCCACTAAAATCCTCGTGCTATCAATCACAAAATAACATCCCATTAATAAATGGATCCCGACTCACACTAAGAGTCCAAAATAGGGTAAGAGATCTTTTTACCTTTTCCCTAACTTGGCCCAAGGCTAAGGCCTAATCCAATTGTCCAAAGGTCCAAATTCCAAAATAATCAACCAAAGCCAAATAAGGTCCAATTTTCCAAATAAGGCCCCAACCCCTTTCATGGGGTTTCAACCAAAAGAGTCCAATAAAATATCAACAGCCCAACAAGAGAATTCTAATGGCCCAAAAAGGCCCAAGACAAAAAAAAGTTCAACATGGACAAATACCGAGAAGCCCACATATTGGAAGCCCATTGTTGGGTACGCAGGGCGTACTCAGCTCGTATGCTTTGCGTACTCACCTTAGGGCTTGTACGCACAACGTACCTACTTGTACGCCTAGAGTACTCCACCAACCTGGCAAACTTTCTCATTTAGCTCTTAAACGGTTAAGACTTCACTCCAACACTTAGATCTGATATCCTTAAGGTGGTTTTGTTGGATTAGGTGTCTAAGTCCATAACTATAATTGGTATTT